>NC_056729.1:1393925323-1393945323 GCF_019279795.1 Protopterus annectens
TGTTCACGGGCGGTAAAGACGTTATAAGCTGCAAGCCAGAGACTTAGCTAGGATAGTAGTTGCTACAATGGAGGATACATGACCCTGCGCTAAGTGCGGTTAAGACTGCACTGCTAGTTTGTATTACACAAACGACCTTCTAAGTCGTACATGAATCGTTTTTTTTTTTTTTTTCTAATTCACAGCATGCTTTCATACCTCACAAGTGCACATCATTACAAGGAACGTTCCTCATTTTGAGTCTTAAAAAGCCCATGCTCCTCCAAATTCTACAATGAAAGTGTCACACATTTAGTGTTACTTAGGAGTTTTTTAACTGTTATCCAGAGTAAATAGTACTTGGTCACATATATTAATCAAAAAGAACCTTCTATAAGTATAATGTGACACATTTTAACAATTTTGCGAACTTCCTAATGAAAGTTGTATCAGTAAGCTGTTAATTAGGTATTCACATGTTGCCAATTTATTCCACGTTGTGAAAGGTAGTGTGTTCTTCATTTTGGAGATGAAAAGTTGAGAGCTATGCACATTTTACACGGCTATACATTTTCTGAATAAGAAGAATGTAGTTCTAATGCCTGCAACTGACTATAATTCTTAAGGGGTTACTAGAAAATCAAACTATTGATGTGAGATAGAGCAAGCCGGAATGTTACAATGTTAAACAGAACAACAATTTTTGCATCAATGTGCATTTTCAGAAAAGTAAGAAATAAGATTAAGTGGGACAGTGCAAAAATGAGGGACCTTAAAATGTTAATAGAACCATAGCTGGCCTTAGGCATAGGCCAACTAGACGGCTGCCTAGTGCACCGCTCTAGCAGTAGGTAGACCAGGATGGGGGCATCTGGTGGTGTGGTGGGGACGCCATGGAGCCCTTTTGCCTAGGGCACCAGTTGACTTTAGGCTGCTCCTGAGTAGAACAACAGTTTTTTCAACAATGCACATTTTCTGAGTAATAGCAGGTATGAAGCTGTAATGACTGAACTGACTGACTGATTGCAATCAAGAGGTTTACCACAAAATCATTTAACAAGTGACATTATTGAATACTGTAATCCTTGATGGTTTACAAGAAAATAAAACATTTTACAAAGGACACAGCTAAAGTATGAGGCAAAATCCTAGTCATTCTGCAAAACTGGACAGTTGTTCAAATGATCCTGTTCATTTAGTGACTAGTCCATCCAATCTGACCCTTGAGCTGTTTGTCAAATCTAACCCAGCAGCATTAGTGCTCCAACCTCGATGAGCACTTCAGATAATAGATTGATTACTGTCGAACAGTGATATTTTAACGATCAATAATAAGCTTTAGCATGTTAGGGCAGCAGAACGCAGCTGTCAAACTATGCTACTGCTGTAACATATTAAGCAGCTTGCAGACACACTACTGCAGTTGTGTTCTCTCGTCTCCATGGTAGCCATGATTTTGGAAGTATTACCAACTTTATAGAACTGTAGTCCCTACATTAATTCTTTGGCTCATAAGTGCCTGTACCATACCCCTCAACTTCTTTGCTCAAGAATTCTGGACAAAGCCAAAGATAATGGGTGGACAAAGGCCCAAAATCAGTGATTTTTTAAAATATTATTCTAATTCATTTTAAAAAAAGATAATAGAACAACAAATTTTTTATCAACATGCATTTTCTGAATGATAAGAAGTATAATCATCAGTAATTTACCAGAAAATCCAAAATATGAGGGACAGTTAAAAAATATGAGACAAAATCAGGGAGAGTTGAAACGTATGGCCGAAACAAGTTTGAGCCACCTAAAGATCATAGCTCATAGTTTTCTGTGAGATGCAAAACCACAGAGCAAGACAGCTTGTGGTAACTAAAAGCCCTTTATGGCTCATGTTTTGTGAAAGTCTCAGGCAGGTGAGCAAACGTGCACACTTAACAAGTCATTATGGTTGTTACACAGACAGATAGCCGACTGTGATGTACTCTGACACTTTTTTCTAGAAATATATTTAAAGAGGATATTTTTTTCTTTGGTATGTAATTTGTTTTAGTCAGAAATAGTGAAACATATTTCTACGTATGTGTATATGTACAGGGATGACCTTAGCAATTCTGGAGACCAATCTGGACCATTTGGTGGGGCCCCCACAGCTGACACTCTCCACCTAACACCCTACTCCTCTTCCTCCTCAAACTACTGGTCTACTGGATTTAAGATTATTTCAGATTGGGTATCAGAAACCTACACTATTATTGTGCATTAAATACGAAATGTGTTTATTTATTTACTTATAGTTTGAAACATAACATGTTAAAACAGAAGTAGATGATTAACCTGTGTAAGTTAAGTACTCTACATACACAAGCATCTTTGGAAGTTTCTGCAAACAACACTAAACAGACCACACTTCTCTAATGAAAGCTGATTAAAACATGAAAATTGGTAGAATATTATGACTCATCACCTCTCACCAGCCATGCCTAATGTTCTCAGATGCTAAAAACTGCTAGACAAATGAGTCAGAAAGTATAAGCTTAATGGTTGTAGGGTGACTGCGAAACAAGAAAAAGCTTGATAAATTATAAACTGCATCATACATTCTCATCTCATTTTATAACCTGTTTCCTTCATGGACTTTAGATCACCTTCTCCACCTGCCCTAATTATTGGAGTCCCTTGCCCAGTTAATTCTCATATCTTGTTACAGTCAGTGTGTTTCCTCAGAACCACATACAACTCCTGAACTAACTAAATTTATTAATAATAATAATAATTATAATAACATGCTTATTTAATTACATCTAAACTACTGTTTTTTTATGCTATCTCTTTAGAGCTTTAATCCCTGGACCTGCACTGAAAATAGGTAATTATTACCCAGTCAGACATTTCCAGTAAATACATGTCAATAAATAAATCTCAGGCCTCTCCATAGAAACAGCATTGCTCATATACTACACTAGTTTTAATTATTTCTGAATTTTTATTTTCATTTATTTAATTATCTGTTAAAACGGAAGGGAAATATTGCATGCAGATCTTTTCCAGCCAAATCCCAGGCCACACACATAACTGTAAAGATAACATGCAGGGATAATTTATGATATATAATGAGTAGACACTATGGAGCATATTGTAACATGTGGGAGGAAATCAGAATGCCTTAAGGAATGCACATGGATGTATGGCGAACATGCAAAATTCCCTCAGAGTTTGCTCAGTTTTCTATAACACCTCTTCCCAAAGGTGGTCCCCAATTCAGTCCTGATATTTTCTTGGATTTTCTAGCTTTAAGTTTCTAATTGTGCACCCACTGGGTAGTCTGCGGTAAACCTGCAGTGCATTTATGACTCAAACTATTTCTATAACTGTTTTTGCACTTTCAACTAAGTGAAACATTTGTTGTATCCATGTCTGTCTGCCACCTGCCACACTGCACACACCTCATGTTTCACTTATCTGGGATTATTTTGTTCCTATCTGTGATAGTAGCATAGCTGTAACTAGTTTTTCTGGTGTCTTGAGCAGTTCCCCAATCTGGTTGAAGGGGGAAAAGGTACTCATAAAAAAAAAAAATCAAGAAGTCCTTTCTCTTCTTTAAACTGTAGCAAACTCCTTACCCCCAAAGTAACAAGCTAAATATAACACAGGGAGCACTGAGCCTGTCAGCTTGACTGAGAATGACAATTCTGCAGTAGACCATGGGGTTACAGTAGTACTACTCTCATTTTCTGCAGGCACACAAAATCATGTGACTGGAAGAAGTTTTTTAACAGCCACGTCCTGAAAGCTAACACCAGCAAGAAGATCAAAATGCTATTGTGTTGCTTCATCTCTAAGTGAAAGTATTTATTTCATCTAATGTTTGATTCTGAATTAACTGCTCAGGCTCAAGTGTCCCTCATTTTTCAGGGAATCCCTGATTTTGTCAGAAAATTATAGGATCACAGGAAGTTACTAGGCTAATAGACCGAAGGCCCTTACAAGCCTAGCTATATTTTGGCCTTGTTACCATGATCAGCACCTATTGCCCCTGTCCAAGAGGGACACAGATGGAATCCCTGGGGTGAATTTACAGTAACCCATCCAATTGCCCAGATTGTGTTTGAAGAGGGCCAATAAGGTGCTCTGTTTGATGTGAAGTGGGAGTCTATTCCAAAGGTGTGGTGACCTCTGGGAGACAAATATGTCCCTCCAGCAGGTTCTATTGATGTCACATAGCAGGTTTAGGTCTTTAGAGCGAGTAACCTGTATGTCATTTGACTTGCAGATGTGCAGCACTTCCAGTAAAGCGGGATCAGAGATCACCTTATATGCAGGTGCTTTGAAAGGTACATGCTATAGGGCCATTGTACTCAATTATTGGCCTAATCAGTGAAGAGTACAGGGAGATGATAACTTCACTTTTTCTCGAGGCAATGCCCTTACTTATGAGGTGAGCCATATAGAATGCCTTTCTGACCACTCTGGAGACATGGTGATCAAAGGCAAGGTTGCCGTCAATCTGAGTACCCAGATCTCTCACCACTGAGTGTGTACTTAGGAACTGATGTGGTAATTTGCAGGTACATTGCTATTGACAAAAGGGATGATAATACATTTTGTTTTTTGCATTGAGTTTGAGACCATGACTTTGGTACCAATCATTTGTTTGCGTAATACCTTCTTGAAGAATGTTGACATCTTTGGAGATTCTTTGAAGGCAGCCAGTTTGCAGTCATCAGCAAACTTTGACAGCCACTGTCCCTTGGTTTTAGCTTGTACTTCGGAGAAATAGATTCGAAGCAGTAGAGGTCCCAGGACTGATCCCTGTGGAACACCATTGGTAACTGGTCTGCTGTTGGAAGTGGATTCCCCTGTTTTGACTGTATGGGTTCTATCAGAGAGAGCTAGTTTGCAACCAACCTTATGATGTAAGGGTTATGTCTAGCCTGGAGAGTTTGTCAATGATGACTGAGTGAGGGATAGTGTCAAATGCCTTGGTCAGGTCTAGGTAGGCTGTATGCACAGATTTCCCCTTGTCCAGGGCACTTGTGACTGTCTCAAAGAAGTGAACCAGGTTTAACAAGCATAATCTCCCCTTGACAAATTTAAACTGGGTAGGACTAGTGTTTGGAGATTACCTATATCTTTGTTGATAAGGTCCATGATGATTTTCTCCATGGCCTTGCAGATAAGTCTAGTCAGGCTAATAGGTCTGTAGTTCCTAGGGTCAGTAGAAGCACCACCTTTGTGCAGGGGATAATGATGGCTGTTTTCAATTCAGCTGGGATGAAGCCAGTGCTTAGACTGTAATTGAAAAGAGTAGCCAATGGACATGTTAATTCCTGTTTGAGCCCATGTAGGATGCAGCCTGCAATGCTATCAGGTCCTATTAATGCTGTGTTTTTGGCCTTAGAGAGAGCATTTACAACCTACTCTTTAGAGCTACAAGGTAGGGGACAGGTGGAAAGGATGTCGTGAAGTACATGTGGCATGGACGGGGGAGTGAAGTTTTCACTGAACTGTTGGCTAGCAGGTTAGCTATGTCCACTGGCTCAATGTATGTGTTACCATTAACTACCAGTTCAGCGCATATCTGAGCCTTACCTTTTAGGTTATGGGTGTAACTAAAGAACACCTTATGGTTATCCTTGGTTGAGGAAGCTAACTTCAATTTGTAATTTGCCTTGGAGGACTTCACAAGAAGTCTTATTTGCTTATTTAAGCTGAGGAGGGAGTGGGTGTACCTTTGTTGAAGGTTGTGCGTCAGGGCCAGCAACTCGGCATGTAAAAATCTACTGCCAATCATTAGCGGACCGGAGTTCCGCTGTGGCGACCCCTAACCGGGAAAAGCCGAAAGACACAACAACAACAACAACAACAACCAATAACACTGTTTTACAGTAGAATAAACCACTCCCTTGCCTGATAAAAATGATATATATATATATATATATATATATATTTAGAAAGCTAATGAGGAAACTATTATTCTATTTTTGTTTTACTTGGATCGCTTGTCTGTATACTTAATAAAGGATTTTCGACTGGAAACAGACTGCCTGCCTTGCTTGGATTACTTTCAAATACTTAGTAATTCTGTACAATATTTCAAATTATATATTTTTTATAATTCTTTTGACTTAAAACACGTTTAAGTTCACTACTTCTACTACTATTGTCTGATCTGATTAATATACAGTGATTAACTAAAGATATATGGACTGACAATCTTCCAGACACAGAAGTTTCTTGCACTAAGTTAGCAATTACTTTCCTTTACTCCAGTTTGTGATACTCATAGTACCTACATTCATAAACACAGACTGTCTTCAGAAGTGCGTATTTCAGTCTGATGTCTAACAGATGAACATTAGCTTGTGACAATATTCATTCAACAATCACTGTTTGCTTATCAACTTTCAGAGAGACACACACATGGAAGGAAATTACAGTTCACAGTTGCAAAGAAATTAACTGTAAATATTTTCAAAATATACACTGTGCTGTACATGAAGCTTGCCTTGCTACACCCATATGCCTAAGCTGAAACTGAAACTGATTTTAAGTGCGCATTAAAGTTCTCCAAGCATGCATAAAGGGCCACATTGCAAAATGGATAATGCCATTCCAGCTAGGAATTTTCCAGCATGGTATTTTTTATGTCAGTAGTTATAAACAAACAGCTCCAAAAATACTGTAAAATTACTGAAAAAAGGGAAAGTAATGACTGAAACTAAAATACCTTAAGGGAATCAAGAGAGCCCAAAAGGGTATTATTGATGTCAATACATCCATTTCTGTCCTTTAAGTATAATCTTGGAGTTATGCCAACCACAGGTGTCACTGTTCATTCTTTTTTTTTCTCACCAGTGACTGAGTATCAATGACTGAGTACCTCCTTCCCTAGACCTGTAATTAGGTCACATTTCCTTAATGATAGCTAAATGCTGAACAAAGAGGTAGCTCCCTTGGATCTTTCAAATTATCATAGAGAAAACATCTCTGTCACAGTTCCCCTAGGATGTCTTGACCCTTTTGTTTTATCTGGCATTGTGCCCTCCTATGTTTCCTGCTGTTCTGCATGATCCAATGGTTCCATCAAAAACAAGACAAGAAGGGGGATAATGTTTAACAGCTTCAATATGGCCAGAGTAACCATGTATTTACTGTTACTTAAGTTCCTGCATGGGTCTGTGCTGCTGCCACTCAGGGAACATCTGTTGACTTAACAACAAGACAGATCCTGCATCCAGCTCTTCCAAGTCCAGTGAGCATTCAGTGTGTCTCAGTCCTCTATTTTCTATAGAAATACTGAAATTTCTTCAAGAAGCTAGGAATCCTAATATTTATTTTTCAAAGTGAAATATGCTTTTAATTATGCTTTTCAGAAGCAGTGGGGACAGATATATCTGCTTTACCATTAGCAATTAAATGGTTTGCTGTAGTTATTAAGTTTATGTTACAGTGACACAAAGGAAGGTTTACAGGGTCCCATTAGGGCTACTTCCACTAGATATGGCACATCTTAAACAGACTTTAATTTTATTATAATTTTGTTGTTTAACAACTGGTTGAATGTGTTAGTGGGATGAATTACTAAGTGTCAGAACAGATTTTTCTCTAGTTGAATTCTTTAAGACATTATTTCTAAGCAAGCTGGACCAAAGAAAATAACCATTCTAAGATAATTATTTCTGAGCTAGCTAGGCCAGAGAACATTTTATTTTTTATTTTTTTATTTATTTTATTTATTTTAAGTTTGATGACCGGGGAAGTCCACTGGGCCACTAGAGAGCCTGTTTTCAGTGGAGGCCCGGGGAGAAAAGCTCCAATAGTTACATTTGCACTGAAGCTACACTTACAATGATTAAAATTTGAGAAATCAGGACTCACAAAATTATGTACAAAAAGTATAAAAGCAGGACATTTTTACCAAGACAAGACACTTACAATGGTTAAACTTATGAAAAATTAGGACACACAAAATTATGTACAAAAAGTGTAAAAGCAGGACATATTTACAAAGACAAGCAATTTGTCATAAATCATAGAGTAACATCTAGCGTATGACAACTAGGAGGATTGAGCATTTATAGCATACATAAACAATTTGTTGGAATTTAGCAAGGAGAAATCTTAAACAAAAACAACTGCAAGGTCCAATCAGGATTATGTGCAGGAATTCTTGAGGGGAAGAGTGTATGTTTTTCTATGAGAGAGGTAGAGGATTTGAGGGATTATGTTGGACCATGACATGGGCATATCCATTTAGAGGACAGGTGAGAGAAAAGCTGAGATTTGAAATTTGTATGGTTAGATAGGTTGCATAGGTGAGGGGGGAGAGAGTTCCACAGTTTAGCTAAGTAGAAATACATTAATAGGTGGCCTGGTGATCGTGAAGGTTTGCGAATTTGGAGGAGATTTTGGTGTAGGGATCTGAGTGAGCCGTTGGGTGTGTAGGTTTCTAAGGTAGTGGTGAGGGATGGGCAGTCTGTAGGTTTAAAGATGAGCTTGTGGCCAATGATGAGTTGAAGGTAGCTGAGATAGTTAGGTAGTTTTAGCCAATTTAGGGAGTGGAGGGAGTGGCAGTTGTGGGACGAGTTCTTTGAATAGGTTGCAAATTTGCAGATTTTGTTGTGTTGTAGCAGTTTTCAAGTTTGGATCTAAGGCCAAGTTGGAGATTGGAGAACAGAAGGGCACCATACATGAGGTAGGGGAGCAGGAAAGAGTATGCAAGGGTTTGGCGGGAAGAGGGGGTGAGGAACCGGTGGTGTCTGTAGAGGAGACCTAACTGCTGGTGGGTTTTCTTTATTGCACTAAGGATGTGGGTATCAAATTTTAGTTCTTCATCAATGATGACGCTGACAAGCTTGGTGTAGGGAACAGTTTCAAGGGTGGTGCTGTTCTGGCTCTGTATGCTGAAGGAATCTTTGTCTATAAAGGAGTTTTTGGTAGGAGAAAAAAAATCATTAGTTCAGTTTTATTTGCATTTAGACCTAAATGGTTAGACCTCATCCAGGATTCAGTTGTGGTGAACGCTAATTGAATTTTTGCTATGAGATCCGAGGGAGAGAGGCCAGAGCAGATGATAGTGAAGTTGTTAGCATATTGAATGACAGATCCTTCTGGGATGGAGTTGTAAAAGTTGTTAATAAATAGGTTAAGAGTAGAGGTCCAAGAACAGAGCCTTGGGGGACTCCAGTGGGTTTGGGTAGGAAGGGGGAGGTTGATATTTTCCATTGCACTGCTCGTTGGTGGTTTGCCAGGTAGCTGAAAAAACAGCCAATGGTGGCAGGAGAGAGATGTAAGGTGGAGAGTTTTGTCAAGAGTAGGGTGTGGGAGATGGTGTCAAATGCTTTTGATAGATCTAGGAATAGGGAAGATAAAAATTTACCTGAGTCACATTTCTGGTTGATGGTTTCTAGAAAGGATAGAAGGGCAGTAGTGGTACTGTGGCCTGGACGGAAGCCATGTTGGGTAGGGGATAGGAGGTTGCTTTGGGTAAGGTGTGTCATGAGTTGAGCTTGAATGGATTTTTCAAGTATTTTTGAGATGGGGGAAAGGATGGCAGTAGGCCTGAAGTTGGTGGTGTCTGTGTTTTACCTCCTTTGTGGAGGGGGATGATGTAAGCGTGACGCCAGATAGAAGGGACATATGACTCTTTAATGGATCTATTTATAAGAATGGAGATGGGGTATGTGATGCTGTCTGCTGATTGAGGAAGTTGGGTGGAAGATTGTCAGGTGCATTGCGGCAGGGTTTGAGTTTAAGGAGAAATCTTTTTATGGTGCTAGTGGGGATGGGAGTAAGACAGAAAGGTGTGGAGGGGGGTAGGTGCTCATGCTCGAGGTTGGAGTGGGAAGGGCTGGGGATGGATGTTAAGGGTGGGAAGGAGGAAGATAAATTGGCAATGCCATCAGTGAAAAAAGAGTTGAACTGGGTGGCTATATCAAGGTCGGAAAGATTGGGATTGTTTGTGTTCTGTGAGACACTTTGCTACAGCTGCATGTTGCAAGTTTGAATAAGGGGACATAGCTCTGTTTTGTAATAGACAAAGAAATATTATGAAACATTGTTTGCCTAGGAGAACCAGTTAGAAACATGGACAGTCTGCCATTGTATTTTGTCTATGCTTCTGTTATAAATTCTGTAATGAATGCGACATTGTTTGTGTCTGTGTGTGTGTGTGTGTGTGTGTGTGTGTGTGTGTGTGTGTGTGTGTGTGTGTGTGTGTGTGTGTGTGTGTGTGTGAAGAGAAACACAAGATCATGGGAAATCAGCTGAGTTAAAGAACATTTTGAAATTTGAATATAAGACATCACAATTGCATGCTGTTGCTGCTGTCAGCTTAAAATATGAATTATGAGTAGAAATAATATTCCACTAGGTGCTTCCTATGCTGGTTAGTGCTTTGTTTCATGTACTTAAGTTAGTCTTTGTAGTCTGCCATACACAAGCATAACTGGTTCAACCAGCGCCTGGGCTGGTACTATGAACCAGCACCCCAGCCCCTCAGCTCTTCAAATAAAGACAAAAAAATAAAAAAAATAAGCCAGTTCCTACATTGTAAGGGATTGGCTTATTACAGTTAGATTTATGCCCTATGCTCCCACCTCCCAGCTCTTCCATTAAAGAGCCAAAAAAAAAAAAAAAGGACATTCCTTCTACTGACACGTCAACCAGATGGTGAGATGCATGGTACACCCCTCCCTTCCTTCTGCACCAGCCATTCAGGTCCCATTTCTGTGTCCTAGCCCCAACTATTCTTCTACATATTTTATTAAAAAATATTTTCTTCTTTTAAACTGTATCAAACTGTTTGCTACAAATGTACCAGACACTTACTACAGCTTATACCCTGCCTTCACAGAGTTTTATGGTGATGATGTTTTAGTTGAAAAAAAATATTTCTTCCTTTTAAACTGTAGCAAACTGCTAGCTACAGACAGATAGAGCCCAGAAAGTTGTTATAGTTTATACATTGAATCCATGGAGTGCTACAGTGCTCAAGTTTTAGTTAAAAAAAGAGAATTTTTTTTTTTTACTTTTAAACAGCACCAAATTGCTTGCTACAGTTTAGATCACACACAGAGGACTACAGTGCTCAAGTCTGACCACAAATCCATGCTGGTATTGCATGAAAGACAGACTGTGATCAGCTCGTTGTGCTCCCCAAGAATTTGCACCCTGGGCAGTTGCCTCTCTCACCTCACCTTATCTATGCTACTGCTGCCATGTTAGATTTGCCTTTGTCTAATCTCATGACCCAGATTGCAAGTGAAATATATGTATAAGTGTATGTCAAACATTTGAAGTAACGAAACTTTGAATGCCTGTCATACCACTAAAACAGTTCAAATTGCAAAGATTCAAATACAGTCTAGTTTGAATCTCAAACATTCAAAACAACACAAAAATCTATTTTTTCCATGGGGGCTCACTCACACATCCCCTGCTATGTATATGTGTATATATATATATATATATATATATATATATATATATATATTTATGTGTGTGTGTGTGTAGATACATACATATATATATATATATATATATATATATATATATATATATATATATATAGAAGGAAAGTACAAGTGGTTATCCTCAGCTGTATTGATGGGGAAATTACGTAGAAATTCCCAGGAGTCTTTAACTAGATGCTTCACCTTATCATATATAAATTTGAGGGTGGTGTCAATGAATTTACCAAAGGGGGGCGGCATTGTGATTTATGATTCTACTATATATAGTGCGAAGATTCATAATATATTACATTCATCTGGTAATTATGAACTTTCTTCTTTGAATGAATTAAATATCTCTTACAGAAGAATTGACACCTTCCTTGAGGATTATAGATTAGAACACAGAATCACTGAGGAACAGTACGAATATATGAAGGTGGATTTTCCCACTATGGCCACCATAGTGGGGATCCCTAAAGTTCATAAAGACCATTTGGACCCTCCGTTTCAACCTATCATTTCTGGCAGTAAAGCCAAGACCTTTCCTATTGGTAAATTCATTGACACCACCCTCAAATTTATATATGATAAGGTGAAGCATCTAGTTAAAGACTCCTGGGAATTTCTACGTAATTTCCCCATCAATACAGCTGAGGATAACTTAATATTCAGTTCCATTGATGTCATTGACTTATTCAGTAGTATACCAATAGAGGAAGGATTGGAGGCCTTCACAAGGAGCCTTATGAAACATACTAGCTTTAGTTGGGACAAAATCACCCTTCTGGTAGATTTAATGAGTATCATCTTAGAATACAATTTTATATTCTATGAAGGAGAAATTTTTAGACAGACCAGTGGAGTGGCTATGGGTGCCGCATGCGCCCCAATCTTTGCCAACTTAGTTATGTTGGATTGGGAAGAGAATTACATCTTTAATAGCCCCCACATTGACAAGATAGCTTATTTCTCCCGGTTCTTAGACGACATATATATTCTCTGGAAGGGTGATACTATTACATTTGAGAATTTTATGTCCAACTTAAATTCGAGTAGTGAGTTCTTAAAATTCACTTTTACATACAATGATTATGGGGTACCTTATTTAGACACCTTTGTTTCCAAAGACATAAAAGGTTTTAAATCTACTATTTACAGGAAGATGACATTCTCTAACTCATACTTAGACTTCAATAGTTACCATCCTTATAAATTGAAAAGAAACATCTTTAAGGGTCAATGCATACGGGCCATAAGAATGACCTCCAATTGGGAAGACTTAGTCAATGAATTGAATTTTATATTTGATCTATTTAAGGAAAGAGGCTATGATGAGTTAATGTTGAATGATATCATTAAATATACCTTGGGACAATGTGAACAGTGATATATACCTTTATTGGGGACAGTGAACAGGCCAATAACTAGTGCAGGAACTGAAGACAAAAGTAATTCTACTATCAAAAGCAGTAAGAGCTTAGATACTATTTCTATGAATGGTACTCGATCATACTGCAATTCCCTTGTTATTGAATATGGTCCATGTAGTCAGTCTATTAGAAATATAGTGGTTAATAATTGGCACATCTTATCTTCTGCAAATGATATAACTGACAGAGTAGGGACCCAACCACACTTTGTATTCAGAATGGGCAAAAATTTAAAACACATTTTGGATAGGAATCCGTTACTTGCTATCCAAAACGGAATCAGTACCTCCAAATGTGGTACATGCCATCAGTGCCCTTATATTTTTGAGCTGGATACAATATGTCTGAATAACATAAATCATACTAGGTTACACTTAACAAAAGGAAATTGTAGGTCTACAATGTTGGTATATATTGCAATTTGTATGTCCTGTCAGTATTTCTATATTGGAAAAACAGAGAGACAGTTGAGACAAAGAATTTATACCCACTTGTATTCTATAAGGAAGAAAGACACTAAAAATGCCTTATTCAGACATATTACAAATTTTGGTAGTGATCACAATTTTAAGTTTGGGATCCTGGAATTGATTAAAAACAACCCTAGAGGTGGCAATATTAAGAATCACCTCTTATACCGTGAATTGTGGTGGCAGGTATATACTGATGCCACCACAGCACCAGGATTAAATGAATACATCTCAATTAAACCCCTACTTTCTATGGACTGATATTATTTTTCAGGATGTATTTTTATATTTTTGTAGTATTATGTTAAGATTTAGGTAAGGATTGTTAAGGTCCACTTTAATATATCATACACATCAATGCACCTTCATACATAAATTGTCATACATTTTTAATGGATTTGTAATATTTTTAAATGACTCTGAATGTCTTTTTAAATGAACCACTTTTTTAATGATGTAATTAATTGTAATTAGCCAACTTTGGCGCCTTTACTTGTATTTAAACACGACTTTTTTTCAATGTTGTTCTGATGAAGCTTGCCTTTTGCAAGTGAAAGCGCTAAACCACTGTTATTAAATGAAGTTACGTTTATTTCATTTTTTGGAAATTATTTGAGTGTTGCTCAATTTAAGCTGTTGGCTGAGAGTGGAGGCAGTAAGCGAGTTGTATTGGCTGCCACTTGTACTTTCCTTTTGTTTTCTACAGCTCGTATTTGTTACGTTGTCGCTATATATATATATAGAAGAACACCAATCTGGAAGGCTGAGTGCAAACACTAAACACAAATCACTGTAAATCGTACTAAGCAGTAAACTTGGTAAACAAACACCAAATCAGGACGTATAAAAACAAACGTATTTATTCCAAGTAGAGTAAGTGCTTTCGCGATGTTACCCACACCGCTTCTTCAGACAACTAAAAAGTCATTGCTCTTGGCTTAAATAGCAATGCAGATACAATTAATCAATTAAAAGGTCTCTGCAGCTGATGTTAATTAATACATAGTAACCCATCACTAAGAGCAACTAAAGAACCTTTTACTTTAAAAAGCTATCTGATGGATGCTGACAGTACTTGTTAACAATTCAATGCATCCATCCAGTAAAATGCATATATCCTTATAAAATTGTCCTATAGTCAGCCATCTAGATGTTAAATAAAAACTGCATAACAATGCAACAATGTGCAAATGCATGTCTATCTTGTAAGTAGAGTAAAAACACACAAAATATAACAGAGTACTAGACATGGCTATAAGGGACATGACTAACCTATGCTGAAGTAAAACGTACAAAATTGATAGCTCATAATAATAAAAAATAAAAAAACACAACATATCCTTGATGGCGATAAATGTTGTTGTACTAAAACGGCCAACCTGTAAAGCTGATGGCTTTATGAACAATACCTCAGGGACAACCAAGTAATATAACTGAAAACATTTCACAAGAAACATCTTACAAAAAAATTAAGAAATATTATTAAAAATAAACAAAATTCAAATATATGCACAACTAAAATTCATAACCATAGGTACAATGATTATATATAAAAGCGTACAATCAGTGTATGGTCAATAACAATATATAAAATATGCAAAAATGTATTATTTGCGTTTCCTAGCTAATAGGTGTGGTTTTAATGAAACTTGTTCATTCATGCCCCTGCCTCTGTGAGAGGCTAGCCTGAGGATCCATTTAAGCTAAGCTTCCTCAGTTCTATTAACAATATTTCCTAGATGTGGATTCTCATTTTCTACGTGTAGCACCTGAAATAAAAACATGTGCTGAGGGCCTTCACGCAACATGTGTTTGGCCAAGGCACTGCATTCTTGTTTACGTTTATAGCAGTAATAGTGGTCCCTGATTCTCTCACGCAAAGTCCTATTGGTTTTTCCTATGTAAAAGTGAAAACAGATGACACAGTGAGCTACATAAACCAGGTTACTGGTGCTGCAATCACTGTTACATTTAATAGTCCACAGACGTCCCGTATCTGGGTGTCTGAAGTAATGTGACTCGTCAATGTGAGTACACTGAGGGCACTTCTTGCATTTCTTTGTTGCTTCCAAACCACTAAGCGTTAAAGACCTGTTAAATTGTCCTACATTAGCATGACATAACGTTTGTTTTAGATTCCTCATATTACTAAATACAAACCTTGGCTCTTCACCTACGATGTTTCTAACCTTGTCATCAGTAATCAAGATATTCCAATTGTCAGAGACAGCTTTCTGTACTATGCCTCTGTTATCACTAAAAGGTAGAACTACAGGCATCTTATCCTGTCTTTTAACCATGCTGGAAGTGGAACTACTATTCACTTCTTCTTTCTTAGAAAAATAGGGTTTTGCACGTGTAGATCTCAACGCATCAATGTTTGTGTAAACCCTCTTAATTTCATCATTGTCATAGCCCCTCTGAATAAATCCTGTCTGAAGATCGTGCAATTGACGCTGAAAATCAGAGTCAAGTTGACACAATCTTGAAGTCCTCATTGCCTGTCCCCTAATGATGTTGGGGAATATTTTAGGGTTGTGCATGCTCTTACGATGTAAATATGCAGGCCTGTAGCAGGGTTTCCAGTAGATCTGAGTGGAAAAGTCCCTGCCACACCTAGAGATGGTCACATCTAAAAAGTTGATTGAGTGTACCGAAAAATCCATGGTAAATTTGAGAAAAGACCCTGAATTATTGAGAGTGTCGAAAAATCTTTTAAGGGATCTATCACCACCTTTCCAAAGAAAAAATAAATCATCTACAAATCTCCTATAAAACAGGATATTTTCCTCAATAATAATATGTTCCTTTTCAAATGCAACCATCACTAAGTTAGCATAACTATTAGCACAACTTGTGCCCATAGCTACTCCCTGCCTTTGTCTATAACAAGTGTCATTGAATAGAAATATATTGTTTTCTAAAACCACTTCCATTAAAAGACATAGCAAATCTATCCTTTTAGCATCCAAACTTTCAGAACTCAACATGAGTTCTCTGATTGAACAGATACCCTCATCATTCGGAATACATGTGAATAAGGACACAACGTCCATAGTCACCAGTAGCACATCACTAGACCTATCCAAGCTTTCAATACGGGAGTATAGGTCACGCAAGAAGTGCTCAGTGTCCCTAAGTACATATGAAAAAGAGTTTAGAACATTTTTTAGTTCACCATCTAGGAATATAGATATTGGTTCCGTCAACCAACCGGAGCCAGAGACAATGGGTCTCAACTCAGGTTGGAATAGATTCTTATGTACCTTAGGAAGACCCGTGATGGTAGGTATCAATGGAAACTCTACTGAGAAATATTGGTAGAGCTCATGAGATATCAATCCCATACATTTACATTCATAAAGTGTAGAAAAAATATTCTGTTGTATAATGAATACTTGATCCTTATCTATTACTTCATATGAATCATTGTCTAACATCAATGTCATTTTATGGACGTAATATTCTGTGTCTAACACTACAACAGGCCCGCCCTTGTCGGCTGGCCTTACCACTATGTTCACATTGTGGCTTAACTCACATAAAGCTGTTCTCTCAGATTTAGTTAAGTTATTTTGTTTAATGTTATGGACAGAATCAATCTCATTATATATAACTTGTTCTACAGCTTTAACAAAGGTATCCATATGTGGTGGTAAATGTGGGACAAAAGTACTTTTGCATCGGAACTTGTTACTAGGTTGATTAGACACATCACTAGACTTGAACAATAATCTCAGTGCCACATTGCGAGTAAACATTCGAATAGAGATAATCGCTTGACTGGCATCAATATTTGAGGTTGGCACAAAAGTCATACCTTTATTCAGCAAATTCATTTGAGCTGCAGTTAATTTATGCTTCGAAATATTCAGCACTAAAGATCCGGATTCCAAAACTTCTGGAGAGTATGTTGTTGAGGCTGAGGGGGTATCTCTCTCTTCTTGGCCCCCTTCATGTTGTCCATGTCCAGAGATCTCTTGCGCCCCGTTCGTATGGGAAGTGGAGCTTCTAAAAAATGGTCGTATATTTTGTGTGTTTTTACTCTACTTACAAGATAGACATGCATTTGCACATTGTTGCATTGTTATGCAGTTTTTATTTAACATCTAGATGGCTGACTATAGGACAATTTTATAAGGATATATGCATTTTACTGGATGGATGCATTGAATTGTTAACAAGTACTGTCAGCATCCATCAGATAGCTTTTTAAAGTAAAAGGTTCTTTAGTTGCTCTTAGTGATGGGTTACTATGTATTAATTAACATCAGCTGCAGAGACCTTTCAGACTGGCAGCCCAACATAATGCATCTGAGATACTTCAGGTGCAGCTAACTTTGGGTAAGCCAGCGCTTCAGATCGTAGCCTGCTATAGGTCACCAACCATGTTTCAAGACTCACACTCCATGTTCCTAAGCACCTTGGAGAATATTAGGGTACAACCTAACAATCTCATATTGGGTGACTTCAACTACCCCTTCATTAACTGGGAAAACTACTCATGTACCAGTACACTTGCCCAATGTTTCCTGGAATTCATTAATTCCAATGTCCTGGACCAGCTTGTTCATACCCCCACTAAAGGTAGCAATATCTTTGACCTGGTCATTACTAACATGGGCAACCGTTGGTCTACACCAGTAGTCAACTCCTCCCTGGTTAGATGAGATCTGACTACAAACTAATCACCTTGGAAATCCACATCCCCCCCACCCCCAACCCGCAAAGCTAACCACCATGAAAAACTACTCCAAACCTAACTTTGGGCTCCTAAAAAAAGAGGTGGCTAACTTCACAGCACCCAGGCAAATGGAGAATAGTTGCATGACCACCGAATCATACACCAATGCACTGTACGAACACATACACAAATGCATAGACCTCGCCATACCCAATAGAACTAAGATGCTCTCTTCCAAAAAAAAGAAGCCAATCTGGTGGTCCCCTGCCATAAACAAACTCTGCAACAGAGGGAGGAAACTGATGCAGAATAAGGTGAAGTCCCAAGACTGGAAAAACTCCCTTATTAGCCTCAACAAAAAGTTGAGTTCCCTCATCAAATCCTCTAAAGCTAGCTATGAAACCAGAATTGCAGCAGATAGTAAAGACAACCACAAGGCCCTCTATAGTTATGTAAAAAATCTCCATGGCAATAACCAGATTTGCTCTGAGCTACTGCACAATGGTACCTCCTATGCCGAGCCAACAGATATTGCCAATATACTGGCCAACAGATTCAGTGCCAACTTTACCCCTCCCCCCCAAAGGACCAGTCACAATACCAGTAGATTGCCAGGCACCCAGTATTACTGCTGTACCAGTTAAAACAGCTGTCCAAGGCCAAGAATACAGCTTCTTTGTGACCTGACAATATCCCTGGCTGTGTTCTACATGAACTACAGAGTGAACTGGCACCTCACATGTGTGCCCTGTTCAGTCACAGCCTCACCTCTGGCTTTGTCCCTACTGAATGGTGCACTGCTACAGTCATCCCTCTCTACAAAGGTGGAGTGACTACAGACCCTGGAACTATGGCCCCATTAGCCTGACGAGTCTGATATGCAAAGCTATGGAACACATCATGCTCTAATAAACAAGGATATAGGGAATCTCCAAACTCTGGATCCCACAAAGTTTGGTTTTGTGAAGGGTAGATCATGCCTGCTCAAACTGGTCGACTTCTTCGAGTCAGTCACCAGAGCTGTGGATGAAGGCAAGGTGGTTCATACATCCTACCTTGATCTGGCCAAGGTGTTTGATACTATTCCCCACTCAGGAATCATAGAAAAACTTACTAAGCTAGGCATCAACCCCTATATCACTAGGTGGGTTGCAAACTGGCTCACAGGTAGAACCCACGATGTGAAAGTAGCTGACTCCAAGTCAGACTGCCGACCAGCCACGAGTGGAGTCCCACAGCGTTTGGTCCTGGGTCCTCTCCTGTTTGGTATCTACTTCTCTGAAGTCCAGGCCAACATGAAGGGACTCTGGCTGACAACATTTGTAGATGATTGCAAGCTGGGAGCTATTATTAACTCCCCAAGTGATGTTGACATCCTACAGAAAGGCCTCACTGAGACCAACGACTGGTGTCAGAACCATGACCTTAAGCTCAGTGTCAAAAAATGTGTTGTCATCCCCTCTGGGAAAAACTTACCACATTGATGGTAGTCCGTTGAACACAGAAGGCGTTATAAGTGATCTGGGAACACAGCTTGATAGCAACCTCTATTTTGATCACCACATTGCCACTGTGGTCAGAAAGTCCTTCTATGTGGCACATCTCATTACTAAGGGTTTTGCATCCAGGAAGAAAGAGATAATTGTCTCCATCTACTCTTCCCTCATTAGGCCAATCATTGAGTACAATGCCCCATTTGGCATGTACATCACTAAACACCTGCAACAACTGGAGAGGCCACAAAAGTACCTCACAAAGAGGATCCTAAGCCTTAAACATTTGTCCTATATGGACAGACTTAAAAAACTCCAATTATTCTCTGTCTCATATCGCCTACCTGGAGGCGATCTTTGACCTACAAAGCCATGTCTGACCCAGCTTTGTTAGAAATGCTACATCTAAAGAAATCCCAATCCCTCTGCACCACACGCTCCAGAGACCTCAACCTCATTACCACAATCAACAAAACATGCTGGAGGGACAG